>NC_089199.1:25590089-25600089 GCF_963930695.1 Labrus bergylta
GCCTTTGCTTGATAATGTTTGTTGCTTAGATTAGTTTATAATAGTTATTTGTTTAATTAAGTTCATTGATTTTGGATTGATGTTGCTTTGTTTAAATAAATTCTGTTATAATTTAAGAGAGCAGTTGTTTGTGGTTACTGGTGTATTTACATTGTGATATAAGCTGGGTGCGAAGGCTTTGTGTACGGATTTCACGCCTTCAATTTATTAAATATAGTTATTCATTATTAATAATATTAGTAATTAAATAACTAATTTGAGACTGATTTGAGTGATATTTTGGTTATATTTACCTGATTACAGGTTGGTGCCCCAAAACGAGATTAAACATAGTTTAATGATATTTTATTTATATTATTAATAATTAAGTATAATTATTAAAGAATATAACCAAAGTTGACTTGATACAACCCCAACAAATGGTGCCCCGTGTGAGGCCTTCAATAAACCAGCTTTATTGCACTGTTAATGCACAGTAATCCAAACTTAAAATCCTAAAAAGGATCCTTCGGAAGAAAATTATATTTTCTTTAATTTTTTTGTGGTTTAAGCAAAGCAGACATCAAGCTGTGGCTTAGTTGTGTTTTATGTTGTTAGTTAATGGTTAAAGCCGTAACTGTTGTCCCCTTTGGGTCTATACAACAATTGGACATAATGATGCAGCTAGTGTGACTTTATCAAGGAACTTGATTTGTTGCATTAATCTAGATTTTGATCCTGAAGTATTCGACTAAAGGATTGTGGTGCTCCTTGTTGTTTGAGAGCCATTTGGCCAGATGAGAGTGTAACCTCATCATTGTGGCATAGCCAGCTGTCTGAGAGGTGTGAGTTCCTCCCTTCCTTTGAGGACTTGAGGTGTGAATCCCCTCTCCTATCTTCCAGGATAGACTGCAGTGATCAGTTGGGAAACTTAGATAAGATTTGCTCTTGTGTACCAAGACCCTAGGTGAGTCGGGAGCTGAGACTCCTTTTGGATCAGACGACGCAGCACTGCAAGAAACTGCTGCCGGTCTGACGAACCTCTCCTCAGAGGAGAGTGCCAACCTATATAGCTAGTCAATTAGCATTAGTGATAAGAAGTTAGAAGAGCTAGTTGATCTTGTCAACCACAGAGCCAGGCTCACCCCTAATAAAGACAGAATGTATGCAGAAGACATACATCAACTATGGGCCAAAGCTCACTATGGATCAGACGATCCACCCCTTCAAGACGTAGTTGCTAATCTTATCCACCTCCCTATAGAGCAGCTCGACAGCCTGAACTCCTACACCCTCAGCACATGTGAAAAGAGACTAAAGGGCTTGGTTGAATATGCAAATCAACCAACTGGGAAGCCAACACGTACAGCTTCAGATGTTCTAGGCGAAATTCTCCTCCTTTATCAGCGCAAATCAAATGTGCAGAATGAGATACACCGGGAACAGCTAGCCCGGGTACTAGAAGAAGGACAGATCCTGCGGGACGACTTCGAAAGAATGCAGGATAAACTAAAGACCTTGCAGGAAAATTGCAAGGCCCTGCAGGAGGAGAATAAAACACTGCACGAAAGCAGCAAACTGGCCGAACAGAGGAAACGAAGTGATATGGTACCCAGAGTTCAGGACAGGCAGAGAAGGACTTCAGCCCCCAGATCAGATGAGGAAACCTCAGATGAAGGATGGGAGACCGAACCAAGCCCCTGGAGGAGGGAGACAGACATGTTGCAGGATCTGGAGGAGAGGGGAAGGCACCGCCGGGTCGACCCAGGCACAAAAGCGCCCACGTCCTCAGACCACCCGGTAAAGAGTAGGATGAGTAAAGAGGAAGGGCCCCCGCGTTCCGCCATACGCTTTGAGCGAAGAGAACCCTCACCCCGCAGGATGAGAGGCTTTACTCCCCCTAGAGACAGGGAGGAGACACGGGCCCAATTGGGCACCGAACGCTACCTGTCCCACGATAGACGGCCACGTCTGAGCCGAACACAAACCCCGCCACGGTTACAACCCTACTACCGTGACAACCACAGGGCTTACGATTCATCAGACGAATCGGACGACCCTCGCCAGCCTTCGGGTCAGGGCCTGCGAACCAGGCAGATAGAACCTCAGGCCAAAGATCTGAAGCGTTTTGACCCAGATAGCCCAGATTCAAGTATTAACGATTACCTTAGAGAAGTTGACCATTGTCTCCTTGACCTGCCTCATGCGTCCTCACATGAAAAACTGAAACAGATCTGGAAGACTACGGCTAGGAGTGTCCGTGATTTCATGGGGACACTCCCACCAAAGGTCCGATCCTTGCAGAAAGGAAACAAATCTGTTAATCAGCACTTACAAACTGCCAAGCAGAAAGTGTTGGACATGTTTGAATTAATTCAGGGAGCACAGGTAAGCATGGAGCAAGACACATCGTCAGGATATGACTCTGATCCTGGACCAAGCCCCTTAAGAGATCAAACAACCCTGCTGAAAAAGCTCAGTAAAGAACCGAGCAGCCAGGATAACCCAAGGACTGAGGAAATAAGTCTAGTTTTCCCTGATTTTGACTGTGGAGCCCCGTTCCTTGGGGAAACGCCCCAGTTCTCTGACAACTGTGACACCCTTTCACACCTTCACAGGTTTGAATCACCACATAGGAAGGGGGGTGACTTCTCAGCCCCCAGAGGCAGAGATAACACCAGGCCCCCTCCTGCTACCTGTAGGTTCCCATTGCAGGATTCACGGCTAAGGAATATCCAAACCTCAGATGACTGGGATGGCTCCCTTCTACCCAGAGATCAAAGAATGCGCATAAGGCTCATTGAATCTATGGCACAGGATGTAGAGCGGTTTGATCCAGATAACTCAGACCTCTGCATCGATGATTACCTCAGAGAGATTAACCTGTGTCTCAGTGAGGTACCTGATGCATCCACAAGAGAAAAACTCAGGCTGATCTGGAAGACAACTTCCAAGAGTGTCCGTAACTTCACGACTACCCTTCAGCCTGAGATCAGATACCAGTACTCTGCGCTCTGCAATGCTTTGCGCCAGGAATACTCCACCTACATTGACCCTGCATCTGCCCTTCTTAGTGCTTTCAGTGTCTTGCATCAGAAGCATGAGGCCCCCAAAGATTATTACTGGCGACTTAGATCTGCATATTTCCAGGGACGTAAGGCTCCAGGTTTGGAAGAGAACCCAACTTTCAAGTCCATCTTCATGCACAATCTGCATGGCTGCGTGCGTTCAGATGTCACCCTGCATAGTCGTACACATCAGCTTAGTATGAAAGAGATCAAGAGATTCGCACAGGCGGTCTGGCAGACGCGCTTACGCCACGTGTCACGTGAGGGCAACAAGTTGCCTTGTGCTAAGAATAAGAGACCATATCACCGGCAGAATAGAGAACAGAGCCAGGGGGGTGGGACTCAACCACAGAGTAGGTTCCAGCCTGGAGAACTGATCGCTACCAGATCCGAACGGAACTCTCGGGATGGCCGTAGTCTGAGACAGAAGGGTAGGTATAATCGGAGTTCCTACGAGCTCCCTAAGGACTCCCTCGCTTACAGAGAACCCGATTCTGACTCCACATAGGAGTGGGGGTGTAGCCTCCATTCTAGAAACACAACAATGTCACTCTACCGACATGAATGTTTCCTAGTCCCTGTTTTGTGTTTTGACATTGGTAGGGAGACACATAATGTACATGTACATTTACACACCTACATGCCACAAACACCTTCCCACAGGCTTACTCCTGCCCAGGCTAGGAGTTAGCCCACAAATCTACACCTTATACTCTTCTCTTTCTCCCCTCCTTTTGTCTGTTTGTTTCATTTGTTTTGTTAAAGAATGCACCTTGAGTAGCAAAGCTTTGCTAATGCCTGGTTATGTTTTATGCCTAGCTTTAGACATAGTTAGACAGTCTGCCCAGACTTTACCTCAGTGTCTGCCCAGACCGAATGCCTCTCAAAATGTATGGACTTTTGGCTCACTAACTATTTGAAAATTTGTCTCCTCACGCATGGACTGTTGGCCCTATTTGCCCTAAAGACCGCGACCCGCAATCCCATTCTTCAGGACAAAGGGGGGATGTTGGGCCACGCAGGCTTAGAACAGTCAAGCAATGGACTTGGGCCTGCACCTCTGTAAAAGCCTCATTTGAGTTATTCACTGAGATCACAAAGAGGCCTAAAAGGACTCTTAATCCCAGAATCCCCTGTGGTACTTCACACCTACGTGTGAAGTAAAGGGGGGACCGGAACCTCTCTCTCCTCATTGGAGGGGACCTGAGGTAGACCCCCATGGAGCAGGCCAGGCTACAAAACTCCAAGACTTCCATTGCTCGCTCTCTTTCACGCGCTGACCTTCGGTGCTCGGAGACCCAAGAAGATCTCCTGTTTCCTGCAACAATCTTCCTTTGTTTTAAGTTTTGGCGCGCAGGTAATCCGCGGCCGGCAGTGTTCTAAATTCCGAGCTCGGATTGTCCAGTGAACGCATCTCAGTTTCTCGGAGAGCGTCAGACTATAACAGATTATCAGAAAGATAACGGTCTTATTCCGTCCTGCAACGAAAGGACATCAAAGGACATCTTTCCACTCGACGGAGAACCAACGAAGCCGCTCTCGCCGTAAGGGAGCCTCGCCGCCATCAGACGCCTCTGCACCAGGACGGACAGAAGATCTGCTCCATCGCCGGACTCTTTTCCTTTCACCAATCGTCCTGAGTTTTAACTGTTTAAAACTCTTGTTGTTTCGGACCGCTGCGTCCTATATGTGTTTAGCGTAACAGCGTTATAACCGGGTATTACTCTTCTGATCAGAAAGGCCAGTGTAAGCTGTATTAACCTGAATTCGGCTATTGGTTTGTTTCTGTGAATGAAGGGAATTACTCCGAGTTGTGGCGCGGGAGTCGGACTGTGATCCGGCCTC
Organism: Labrus bergylta; assembly: GCF_963930695.1. Lineage (NCBI taxonomy): Eukaryota > Metazoa > Chordata > Actinopteri > Labriformes > Labridae > Labrus > Labrus bergylta. Next base: position 25,594,982 of record NC_089199.1, read on the forward strand.
TTCAGGCACGCATTTCTCTTTTATTCTCTTTTATTTCCCCTTCTACGCACACACATACACACATATTCCTGTGTAAACGTACATCTGGAGACCAACTCCACCACCGCGCCATTACGCACAGAGATCTATACACTCGCGGCTATCCAGACGCCTCAGAGACACAGATTGTGTAGGGCCGAACTCAGTCTCTTTTAGACCTTAAGGCCACATTTAGGCCTTTGTTAGGTGTGTGCCATCGGAAGGGCGACCACGTGGGACGAAGTAACCTTTTCTCTCCCTTTCATCCACACGTGCACGCACCCAGGTCTTTGTTAGGTTTGCGCCATCGTGAACGACCACGAGGGTACGAAGCCATCTCCCCCCCTTTCTTCTTCCCTCTTTCTCTCTCTCTCTCTCCCTCACACACACACACACACACACACACACACACACACACACACACACACACACACCTACATTCACACCTCATCCACAAGCCTTTGCTTGATAATGTTTGTTGCTTAGATTAGTTTATAATAGTTATTTGTTTAATTAAGTTCATTGATTTTGGATTGATGTTGCTTTGTTTAAATAAATTCTGTTATAATTTAAGAGAGCAGTTGTTTGTGGTTACTGGTGTATTTACATTGTGATATAAGCTGGGTGCGAAGGCTTTGTGTACGGATTTCACGCCTTCAATTTATTAAATATAGTTATTCATTATTAATAATATTAGTAATTAAATAACTAATTTGAGACTGATTTGAGTGATATTTTGGTTATATTTACCTGATTACAGGTTGGTGCCCCAAAATGAGATTAAACATAGTTTAATGATATTTTATTTATATTATTAATAATTAAGTATAATTATTAAAGAATATAACCAAAGTTGACTTGATACAACTCCAACACAGGGTTTATATTAAAATAACATTTCAAATGTTTATTCATGTTTATCCTCCAGTATTTACATGTATATCATTTTGTACATGTGTCAGTGAACTTTAAATCTTCCTGCCATGATACAGATTACCTCCCCCCCTCCCCCTACAGTCTGTAAATAGAGCTGCAGCAGCTGCCCGCCTGCGTCTGCATGTTACAGGAGCCTTTAAAGGTGCTGCAGCTTCACATATTTATAGACTGAAGCTGAACAAGAAAATTTGAAACTTATTGAAACATGAAATATTCAGAGTTCCTCTAACAACCTGAAAAACACAGAAACACCCTTTAGGATCAAACAGCAGACGGTGTGACCTATGTCCTTCAAAGGTCAAAGGTCACACAGATTACTTTAACAAAATAATAAACGTTTTGTTTTAGAAATGATAAAAAATATAACAGAAATATAAAAAAAACATTTTAATAATTTAAAATAAAAAACACATTTAAAACAAGAACAGAAATGTGTCATTAAAGATGGGAGGTCTCCCCCCTCACACACACCCCTTTCTCCCCCTCACTTACCCCCTCTCTGTCACTCCCTCACTCCCCTGCCCCCCCCCACTAACTCCCACCTGTCCCTCTCCTCCCCCCCACACACACAAACTCTTTCACCCGCTCACATTCCCCCCCCACGCTCACCCACACTCTCTCTCTGTCTCGTCCCTCAGTCAGTTTTAGTGCAGCTCTCTCTCTGTGTCTACTCTGTTCACTTCTTTATCTCCACAGAGACGTTCTGAACTCATAATGGCCGATAAAAGTCGTTCTGTAACAAAGAGGAAGGAGAGGAAAGAGAAGGAGTCAGCTGAAGTGGTGAAGGAGGTGAGGAATGAAGGAGATAAGGATGGAGGAGAAGTTTCCTCTGAGGCTGCAACGAGTAACGGAGAGAATGGAGAACTTCAGGTGGAACCGATGGAACTTCCTCCATTTGAAATCATCGCTGGGTGAGTTTTTAAAAAACTAGTATTTAATAAATAGTGATGATCTGTAGAGTCTGATCTGTAGAATCTGATGTGAGAGATCTGATCTGTAGAGTCTGATCTGTAGAGTCTGATCTGAGAGATCTGATCTGATCCCTGAGATAAGGATAAAGACAAACGGGGGGCAATCCCCACCAACGATCCAGAGGAACCTACGAGAGCTCAGGAGCTCCTAGGAAAAGATGTGGTTAGTAACTAAGATTAACAGATAGTGACATGCAGTAATATGATGTGAGTGCACAGCGAGAGAGGGGGGAGGGGAGGGGGGAGGGGATGCCTGTTCCCACGGTAGTCCAAGCCTATAGCAGCATGAATAGGAGTGTGTCTGCTTCCTGGACCCTTGCTGGTGAATGATTCCAACAGAGAGGGGCCTGATAACTGAAGGCTCTACCTCCCATAGTACATTTAGAGACTGTAGGTACCACGAGCAGGCCTGATAACTGAAGGCTCTACCTCCCATAGTACATTTAGAGACCGTAGGTACCACGAGCAGGCCTGATAACTGAAGGCTCTACCTCCCATAGTACATTTAGAGACCGTAGGTACCACGAGCAGGCCTGATAACTGAAGGCTCTACCTCCCATAGTACATTTAGAGACCGTAGGTACCACGAGCAGGCCTGATGACTGAAGGCTCTACCTTCCATAGTACATTTAGAGACCGTAGGTACCACGAGCAGGCCTGATAACTGATGTCATTAAGGACAGTCGTATCATCAGATAAAGTCTCTCTGAGGTTTTAAGGGCCTAGCACAATAACTTCAATCTTGTTTGAGTTGTGTTGCAAAACAATTTCTGGTCATCCAGGTCCAAACGTCCTTAAGGCACATTTCTAGTTTTCATAACTGGCTTATCATTCTTCATTTTTATGTATAGCTGAGTTTCATCTGCATAACAATGAAAATGTTTTGGGTGTTTCCTTATAATATTACCCAGAGGAAGCATATATAATGACTCATCATTAACATAGGATTTAAATTAATTTAAAGCCCTCCATGTTATTCCAAGTGTTTTTTCCAGTCTCTGTAATAGGATGTGATGGTCAATCTGTGGATACAGAACCATACATTCGTTATGTTCATACTTGTGTTAGTACACACAAACTTCAGATCAAACTTTTGATCCTTGCAGATCAAATATCAGATACAAATAATAATGCTGATATAAACATGTATGCTGATATAGATTCTGTTCTCTATAGAGACCGGATCGATCCTTTCGTCTTTAAGTTCCAGTTTAAGAACGTGGAGTACTCGTCAGGCCGTAATAAGACGTTCCTGTGTTACCTGGTGGACAGAGGAGACATGGCTGATGGGCTGCTGAGAGGATATCTGGAGGACGAACACACAGGACCGCATGTGGAGGAGGCCTTCTTTACACAGTGTATTCCTCACTATGACCCAGCTCTCAAATACACTGTGACCTGGTACTGAGCTCTGTTTCACCATCAGATATACAAGGCTTAGTAACTTCAGTCTGGACTCAAAGCTTATATGACTCAAGTTAATCCTGAAACTCGATGAGAGCTTCATAATCATACCAGATCATTATGAAGAAGATCAATTATTTCTGTAATGTGTTAGTGTAGATTCATTTATAAAGTCATAGATATAAATATTACTTACATCCCTTTCTGCACTCACAGGTATGTGTCGTCCAGTCCATGCTCTGCTTGTGCAGCGAAGATCGCTGAGGTGTTAAAAGTGAGGAAAAACATCAAACTGAGCGTGTTCGCTGCTCGTCTGTTTGAGTGGGAGGAGTCAGAGATCCAAGACGGACTGAAAATGCTGCACGCTGCTGGCTGTAAGCTGAGAGTGATGAAGCCACTGGACTTCTCATACACCTGGGAGACGTTTGTGGAGAACGAAGAACAACCTCTGAACCTGTGGGAGGACTGCAAAGACAACTATGAGTTTTACCAGGAGAAGCTGGCCGACATTTTACAGTGACCACAGTCAGTATAACCTCACACACACACCCCCAACCATACACACACTCAAACACACACATACAGGAGGGCTTAAGTTACTTCCTCCCTGAACAGGTTGGCTTTAGTTACCCTAAAAACCTCCTGCAGAGTCATAAAAACCTCCTGCAGAGTCATAAAAAACCTACTGCAGAGTCATGAAGCGCTGCTGATGAACAAAACTGTTTCCTGTTGTTTTCTGAGCCTGAACAACTTAGCCCACAGGCACCAACCAGTAGTGCCTCACTTACATTACACCTCCCTCTGACCGAGCGCAAAGTCTCTAAGCTAATGCTTGACCCTTGCCCAATAACAACAAGACTCCCTCAAACCATTTACCCTACACTTAATGCTGCAGTTAAAGGGATACTTCACCCATTTGCATTAAGCATTGTATCAGTAGTAAACTGGTAGTATTTTTGAATGGTCGTGCATCCAGCCCTCATTTCCCCCTGAGACTGGAAAGTTCTGTATTTCTAAGTCTGAAAAGGAGCTTCCAGTGACGCAAATATTGTCATATTGCGTCACTGGAAGCTGTTGCGGTTAGCGGTGTGAAACTACAACGCCAGTTCCACATATTTTCGACCACTGAAGCTACAGACCAATCACAGATCATTGGCTCGGAACTCACTCCCAGAATCGAAACTTAACGTCCGCCATATTGGTTGGAAGCTATGCTAACAGGCTCTATGGAGAAAGCTCGATAATGGCAAAAAAATATAAATATAGCGGAGAGATGGCTGCTGCCAACAGGCTGGTCTTGAGTTTTGGCTGCTGCCAACAGGCTGGTCTTGAGTTTTGGCTGCTGTGGCCGCTAGTGCTGGCCGAGACATAAGGCCTGCCTTGTCGGCGGCGGTAAGGACGAGGAGCCACTGGAAGCTGTTGCGGATAGCGGTGTAAAACTCTATGGAGAAAGCTCAATAATGGCGAAAAAATACAAATATAGCAGCGAGATGGCTGCTGCCGACAGGCCGGTCTTGAGTTTTGGCTGCTGCGGCCGCTGGCCACCGGGGCCGCTAGCGCTGGCTGAGACATAAGGCCTGCCTGTCGGCGGCGGTGAGGACGAGGAGCCACTGAAAGCGGGAGTGAGTTGGCTCGGAACTCACTCCCAGAATCGAAACTTAACGTCCGCCATATTGCTTGGAAGCTATGCTAACAGGCTCTATGGAGAAAGCTTGATAATGGCGAAAAAATATAACTATAGCAGCTGCTGACATAGAGTCTGTTTTCTGCCAGGAATTT
>NC_089199.1:25605089-25610089 GCF_963930695.1 Labrus bergylta
ATTTACACACTACGTCCTGCAGGGGGCGGAGCTTCTGGGGGAGGTGAGCCCAGGAGGAGGGGCCCAGTTTGAATGTTGTGATAACATTTCTATGAGTCCACCTTTACAATACAATACTTTATTGACTTTTAATAACTGAGTAACCTAAAGCTTGTGTCAACCTTGACCTCATGAAGCTTGTAAAATTAAGATCTTTGTAGAAGTGCTCTACAACCCCCTTTGATCTGATTTGTTAAATCTGGTCTACACATTGATAGGCTGATTAAAACCAAAGTATGGAAAAGAAGAAAAACATTACAGTCAGTTTGTTAAAAAGGATGTGCTTGTGTTTATTGCTTTAACAGAAACCAGAGATTAATCCCACTCTATTCTGACATGAAGTGTTGATCACACACACCTGCCCAGGTAAACATCTGATCTCACTTCATGGACTTTTAATTCCTCCAAGATGCACAAATTAAAGTCACTTAAACTATTATAAAGGTTCTTACACTGATTTATGTTTCTGGTATTCTTTTTGGAAAATGTTTGTTTTCTTGTAACTAAACTAAAGGAATGACTCTTTACGCAGCAGCCTCTACCATCGGTGTGTGAATGCGTGTGAATGGATGAGTTAATACCGATGGACTCTTTACGCAGCAGCCTCTACCATCGGTGTGTGAATGCTTGTGAATGGATGAGTTAATACCGATGGACTCTTTACGCAGCAGCCTCTACCATCGGTGTGTGAATGCGTGTGAATGGATGAGTTAATACCGATGGACTCTTTACGCAGCAGCCTCTACCATCGGTGTGTGAATGCGTGTGAATGGATGAGTTAATACCGATGGACTCTTTACGCAGCAGCCTCTACCATCGGTGTGTGAATGCGTGTGAATGGATGAGTTAATACCGATGGACTCTTTACGCAGCAGCCTCTACCATCGGTGTGTGAATGCTTGTGAATGGATGAGTTAATACCGATGGACTCTTTACGCAGCAGCCTCTACCATCGGTGTGTGAATGCGTGTGAATGGATGAGTCAATCCAGCGAGCCTAAGAAGAGAAAGATATTCTGTTGTTAGTCTACAAACACTCAGGCCTCTGTTAACTGAACTGTTGTTGACATTTCAGTTCAGGAAAAAAACGCTAATAATTAACAAGCTTGATTTGCATACAGACTGAAGGGATTTCTCCAGTAGATTCTCAGGAAGTACTCTGCAAACATTCATAGAGTTCTGTATGGATCAATGACACGGACACAACAAGAAACCAACAATAGAGTCTTTAAGCCCAAAACCCCAGTAAGTATAACATAACACAAAACATTTGACTCTGTCATCACACAGTTCTGATGTCTATAAATCCTTTGGGTACCCTGATCCCACTTTATAATGGTCAGGAACTAAGCAAGCAAACAAACAAACAAAGAGCACCACAGACTTCATTGGAGTCATGATTTTCTCTTCCACTTCAGGCGCTGGGACCAGAGATCTGTAAACACGACATTACAACATCCTGCCCCTGCACCAAAACCTGTCCTCGGAAAATACCATAAAATACCACTGCACCACAAAGTGCCCTTTCACCACAAAGCGCCCCTGCACCACAAAATACCACTGTACCACAAAGTGCCCCTGCACCACAAAGTGCCCCTGCACCACAAAATACTACTGCACCATAAAGTGTTACTGCACCACAAAGCGCCCCTGCACCACAAAATACCACTGTACCACAAAGTGCCCCTGCACCACAAAGTGCCCCTGCACCACAAAGTGCCACTGCACCATAAAGTGCCCCTGCACCACAAAGTGCCACCCTGCACCACAAAGTGCCACTGCACCACAAAGTGCCACTGCTACGAAAACACCCAAAGTATGTGTTTATTAAGTGTGTGTATTTGTGTGTGTATAAAGTGTGTGTTTATAAAGTGTTTGTGTGTGTGTGTGTATGTGTGTGTGTCTGTGTGTGTGTGTGTGTATGTGTGTGTGTGTGTGTGTGTGTGTGTGTATTAAGTGTGTGTGCTTGTGAGTATGTGTGTGCATGTGAGTGTGTGTGTGTGGGTGTGTGTATAAAGTGTGTGTTTATAAAGTGTTTGTGCATGTGTGTGTGTGTGCTTGTGAGTATGTGTGTGCGTGTATAAAGTGTGTTTATAAAGTGTGTGTGCATATGTGTGTTTGTGTGCGTCTGTGTTTGTGTGCCAAAGTCAGTGATGAAACTGGTCCGTCTTTTGTTCACAGCCAGTAAAGCGACACTTGACTGGCTTGTTGTCGTCTCATAATGGCTCCATTGTGTTAACGTGGCGGCTCGGTGTCTTCACAGGAGTCTACATCGTTTATTTATCGTGTGTTCGGCTTGTGACGATGATGTCACAGACAGGAAAGGATTCTTTTGTGTTCTAGAGCATTGTTACTCCAACCCTGCTGACAAGTTCAGTTTCAGTCAACACCTCTGTGACAAACTTTTTTTTTTGAGTTTTGAGATTTAACACTTTGTAACGTTTTTAGATCTTCTTACGCAGAGGTCACGGATTATGACGCTCACTGTGGTCAAACAGGAGTGATGTGCACGGCCTAGCAGTCCTAAATCTCCACCATGTGGCTGCATGGAGTGAAAAGTTTTACAGAAATGTTGAACAAAAACATGAAAATCATTTAAAGGGTTGTTTCTCCAGAGAGAAGAAAAGCACCTGAACATCATGCATGTTCCTGGGCTTCCTGTCTGTTGTCATAGCTTCTATTGTTCCGCCTTAGTGAATTGTTATTGTTGTGTTTGTGTGGATTGTTGGTGAGGACAACCTGCTGCTATGGACCCCCCAGAAGCCCAGTCCCTTGTCCCGGCAGCAGAATCCAGGCCCTCAAGTAAACAGAGCTCCCCCAACCTTCAGCAAGATGATCTGGCACTGCTACCACCCGATGTCCCAGACGCCCAGTCACTACCATCGGGCCGTGTAGTCCCTAACCCACCACCCAACGCTCAGCCGCCACCAACGCCGTCCTCATTCATGCACGGCCTGCTCCGACCTCCACCTCAGCGGCGAGGACAACAGGAACGTGAGGAACACAAAGAAGAAATCCTTCCTGCAAGCGACTCAAAATCACACTTGTTATGAATTGGCGCTATACAAATAATGATTGATTGATTGAACAACAAGACACAGGTGAGAACAATGAGGGCGATCAAAAACAAAACGAACAGGAAGAAACTGTTAATACGACAAACAGGTGAAAACTTTCTGTCAGCACTTATTCGATTGTGTCACTTTTAATTACAGAGACTTGCTTGTCTGGAGGTTAGAGTCCTCCCACTGAGGTACACTCTAACCAGAATCCTCTGCATGTTTTAGAATGGTTCTATTGTCACACTGCCACGGATACATTTGTGTGAATAATGAAGATTAAAGGTGAAAGCACACCCCCTTGTGGTGAACCAGTAGAGGATTACCCAGATTCTCTGTGTCCTGTTCCTTAAGAAGTCCAGACTCCAGCACAATCGATTTTTACTGAAGTCAGACTTGTCCAAACGGCCATTTGATTCGATACGGGGCTGGATCTCTGTGAGGCCTTTATGCAAACTGCATGTTCAAGGAGCCTCCAAATCTCAAATCAGACCACTTATATAAATGCATATGTGCGTGTGAATATTCCACTGGCAAAGAAGTATATATAGCACAGGTAGCGAAAGTACAGGTTAGAAAATATATATTAAAATCATACATGACTTTAATACTTAATCGAAAGAACCATATCATTTTAAAAAACATCATTCCACTTGAACACCTCCTACCCCGGGCTTCCTGTCAGAGACGTGTGATAACAGCTGATATGGAGGTCATGTGATCACGTGTGTTGTGTTGGAGATATGTTCTCAGTCGATTTTTATCTCCTCCTGACGGGAAGTTTTTACTGCTCAGACTTTATTACTTTATTGAAAACACTAAACATGCTGCTGAACTTATGACTGTGATTACTGAAGGCTGTTTGAGGTGCGACAGGTCAAATGATCCAGAAAGCCCTGGATAAAATGGGGCATGACTAATGGTTACTGTCTGTTTATTTGTTTGGGCGGATGGAAGTTGCTGCGGCAGAAAAAGCGTTGTTTTCACTTATACAAACTACAGGAAAAAATGTTTTGTAGAGGGGAAAATTTCACGCTGAAACAAATCTGAACATGTTGAATATATTTAATAAATCAACCCATCTGACATACCTAGGACAACTTTAATGTTAAGTCATGATTGTGACTGTCTCCGTAACCCATCTATAAAACAGCGTAGAAAAAAAATACTGAGGTGACAAACAACAATTTAATTTTATAAACTGTGGCTACAATAATCTATATTTCGATGTCATGAACATAAACTTCACCATTGTAATATCTCTAAAATCAGACATATCCTGTCACTAACCCTACTCCAAAATGCTGCAGCTGGTGTGCTGACTAGAACTAGCAAAAGGGACCACATTACTCCTGTACTGGCTTCTCAGCACTGGCTCCCTATAAAATCTAGAATAGCATTTAAAATCCTTCTTCTCGCTTACAAAGCTCTTAATAGTCAGGCACCATCTTATCTTAAAGAGCTAATAGTTCCGTACTACCCTTACAGAATATTACGCTCCCAGAATGCAGGCCTGCTCATGGTACCTACGGTCTCTAAATGTACTATGGGAGGTAGAGCCTTCAGTTATCAGGCCTGCTCGTGGTACCTACGGTCTCTAAATGTACTATGGGAGGTAGAGCCTTCAGTTATCAGGCCTGCTCGTGGTACCTACGGTCTCTAAATGTACTATGGGAGGTAGAGTCTTCAGTTATGAGGCCCCTCTACTTTGGAATCATCTACCACTCGAGGCAGACACACTCTGTACTTTTAAGAGTAGGTTTAAAACTTTCCTTTTTGACGAAGCTTGTATTAAGAGCTGGCACAGCAGCACCTTGCCCTGGTTCTGTTTTGACTCCTGATCATGTTGCTGCGCTGTAAAGATTATATGACCAACCATTAGAACATATTAAAAGTAAAGTAG